>NC_141075.1:21249089-21289089 GCF_041138505.1 Cibotium barometz | reverse complement strand
TTGAGAGGGAGGGAAAAGAAGGAGGTGAATCTACTTGAGTGGTAAGGAAGTGGAGAAGATCTTGGGAGAGAGAGAGAGAACATGCAAAACAAAGAAGAAAGCAAAAAAACAAGAAAATTACCCCTAATCATACACACAGACATTTTACAACACATGTACATGTAACCAAGAGGAGAGGGAAGTGAGGGCAAAGGAGGCATACCTAATGATGAGGAAGCAAAACACATGTGCGCGAGTAAAAATGCAGAAATAAGCGAGGTTCTATTTTACTATAAAAACCTGCACCGTCGATATATGCGTCGAAATAACTGTGGAAAAAAGCATCGAAATCAGGGTAGAAAAAACCGTCAAAAAGTCCGTGGAAAAGACCATGGAAATAAGTGTCAAAAAATAAAATTCCCACTGTTATTTCGGCGGACTTTTCAACGCTTTTTTCCACCATGATTTCGACGCTATTTTCCACGGTTATTCCCATGACTTTTTCGATGCTTATTTTTTATGATCGTTACTTTTCGTTCAAATTCAAAATCTTTTCAGATCTTGCACGCCCCTGACATTTCAAATTAACTATCACCGACTACCACCCTCTACAAATACTTAAGGGACGATTCCCCTCCAAAAATAAGCATTCGTTCCCATTGCAAATTAATATGGAAACCATGGATGATGCCACACTCTCAAATTTTGTTGATTTAGAGGAGAAGACACTTTGCCCATGTACTCGCTCCTGCAAATACTAAGTGGCTCGACGACGTCGACGAATTTGCAAATGATCATAGAAAAAAATGGGAAATATTTCTGGTGGAGCGATTGGGACATCTAATTAGTGGCAATGCACGCTTCAACAATGACGAACCAGTGGATATCCGGCCTGAACGATGGAGACCAACAAGAGTAGCCACAAACGAGATGATCCAACGACCTTGAGGCAGATTCGGAGCAAATATTAGAACATGAAATGGATGACATGATAAATGCCTTACATGATAAAATAGAAGATCGTGGTTTGGAACACGAAGAGGTAGAAGAAAACACATGACATGTGGATATATGCTACCCAAGAAGAGAAAGAGCTATGCAGGCTTACTCATCTTCCACTATATCGTGGAGCACATGTGTCTGTTTTACATGCTTGCCTATCCATATTGAACTTGCGATCGATTTTTGGATGGTTTGATACGAGCATATCAAAACTTTTTGCGTAAGTAATGATATCATATGCAATTAGTGAGTTATGTACCTTTATATGCATTTTCTTAGCTTGACTATTTTGTGTAACAGCTTATTGAAACATTTAATATTGCCAGAAGACAATGAGATGCCAGCGGACCATAGTCGAGCAAAAGCAATGTTGCACTCGATTGGCATGGACTACAACACACACCATGCTTGTCCAAATGATTGTATTCTTTATCCCGACAAGAATATAACAATGCAGTACAATGTCTGCATTGTGGTACATCGAGATATAGACAAGATGTGCAAGGAGAAAGGGTACCAGCAAAAGTTTTACGGCATTGCAAGATTGATGACTTGGCACCGTAACACTAGTAGGTACGCGGATGGTGTTATGCGTGTGCCCGCAGATTCCCCTACATGGAAGCACATTGAGGAGAAGTGGGTAGCCTTTCAGGAGGAGGCTCACCATATTCAACTTGGACTAGCGATGGATGGAGTGAATCCATTTGGTCTACAAAGTTTATCATGGAGTACATGGCCTGTTTGTCTAGTTAACTATAATCTTCCACCATGGCTAGTGATAAAAAAAGGGCATCTTTATTGTCTTTGATAGTTCTTGAAAAGTACAAAGTGAAGAACATGGATGTGTATTTAGCCCCTTTAGTTGAGAAGCTTTGTGTTCTATGGGAGGGCATTGAGGTTCATGATATTTTCAAGAGGTTTGGACAACGTGCGTGCTAACATTGAGAGGAATACTTATGTGGACTATGCATGATTGGCCTGGCTATGGAGAGTGCTCAGGTAATATTGTAGCTTGTTAACATATTATGTTAAGTCATGATTGTCATCCAAACTTACCTACTACAATCTTTTTTGATGTTCTACAAGGCTTTCAGTGGGCCGCAACTTGAGGCTCGGTACTCAAAGTTAACGAAGAAGATAGTATACGAGGGCCACAAGAAGTATCTCCCAATGGACCATCCTTTGCGTGAGGGATTTATAGAGAGGTCTCCTTGCATATGGAAGAGCAGTGATTGGAGGACCTTATGGGAGATGGATCCAACCTGTACACCTCCAGGAATGAAGCGTCTATCCATTTTCCATCAACTTCCATACTAGAATGACCTTCTAGTGAACCATCTTCTTGACCCAATGCACATTATCAAGAATATAGCCGAGGTGCCATCATAGGAGCAAAGGAGAGCAAGGCACAACGATATGATTTACAAGAGGTTCAATGCATACAACACTTATGGGCCCAAAATAGAGAAGATAGAAAGGTGAAGCTACCAAAAGCACCTTGGATCATGACAAAGGAAGAGCAACGACGTGTAAAGAAGTGCATTAGTGAGTTTCGTAGCCCTACAGGATGTATGCATTTCTTGAAGGGAGCAAGGCACAACGATATGATTTACAAGAGGTTCAATGCATGCAACACTTATGGGCCCAAAATAGAGAAGATAGAAAGGTGAAGCTACCAAAAGCACCTTGGGTCATGAGACAAAGGAAGAGCAAAGACGTGTAAAGAAGTGCATTAGTGAGTTTCGTACCCCTACAGGATGCATGCATTTCTTGAAGGGAGCATTTACTAAGGACGATGAGCTTAGTGGCTTGAAGAGTCATGATTAGCACAAATTCTTGCAGTTCTTGCTTCCTATAGCCATCAAGGATTGCCTCAACAATGACATTAGAGCAACAACTTACAAAATTGGTGCTGTGGTGCATTGGATATCAAGGTAAGAGATTAGTAGAGACACATTGGAAGCAGCACGGTTAAACTCCATCAAGGCTATTACAATGGCTGAGAACTACTTTCCAACAAGTATGTTAACCATTCAATTGCACTTTTTAGTTCACGTGGTTGATGAAGTTGCTGTGGGGCTGGGGTTGTCCGATGGATGTTTTTCTTGCAGAGATTTATGAAGACAAAGGATTTGTTCATCAAAGAGCTCATCCTCAAGGTAGTATGGCAGCGGGATGGCTTATTCAAGAATCACTTATATGTATAACTAAATTTCTTAGTACATCTCATCCCAATATGCCAAGCTTATGGACACAAGAAGAACATGATCGACTAGTTGGGGAATCGCCACCACAAGGGAAAGGCCTTGTGAGAACAATGGATGTAGCATTGCATGAGAAGATCAATAAATTTTGCATCTTAAACTCACATGCTATGGAGAAATGGATCGAGAGATATAACTTGGTGAAGGCTAAAAGCGACCAAGCTCGTTTGAGTTTTAGAAGGAGTCGAACAACCCGCACACTACCGTACCCAACATAACTTGCACTTCTTCGAGACTTTCCTTCTAATAAATGGCTCGAGCAAACCATACTACAAGCTAAATGCAATGGTGAATCAATAAGTGATGAGGAGGAGGAGCTTGCATATGGTTGTGATTTCCATGTATGTGAGTTTGAGATATCTACGCATTATCTTTTATGTTATGCTTTTGTGAATAAACTACTTATTTATTGTGCTTGCAGTATCATAAGTTTGGGGCAATTTGGTCATGCGGACGTCACTTTCGAGTAGAAGGAGTAGATAGAAAGAGAAGAACATTTGATTGTGGTGTGAAGGCTAATTTCATGCAAGCAAGTCGTTCAAGTGCAAGCGATGGCAATATTGAAGTAGGCATGGTAGATTATTGTGGAATAATCCAAGATATTATCAAGGTTGGATTCAAAAAGTTTGATATGTTCATTTTTGATGTGAAATGGTTCAAGTTGGTAACTCAAGGGGCGCAAGTAACTGTACGCAAATACAAGTGTGGATTTCTTCAAGTAGAGAGCACAAAGATATGGAGTGACCAAAGGGATACATTTGTGCTACCAGAGCACTGTGAGAAAGTCATGTTTGTGGAAGACCCAAAACAGACCATAAATGGTTGTTTGTGATCCAAATAAATCCACGTGGAAAAAAAATATTTGAAGATGTGAAAATAGCAGTTGACTGTTTGCCAGATGCTAAGGAAATTCCCCTAGATCATGTGATGGTTGAGCATACACCACTAGCACCTATTGAACAACAAGAAGAACAAGAAGAACAAGAAGAAGACATACTAGTTGAGGAAGTAGGTGAGGCTCACAGGATTAGGATCGGATGAAGGTGTACTCATTGAGCAAATATATCTTGAACGAGAAATAGAGACTAGAGATAATCCAGAAGAAGAAGAGATTCAAGCTAAGTATGATCATGATGCATCGACAACTCTCATGCTACAGCTAGAAGAGGATGACGATATGGATGAATTACCTTCTACTACTACAAGACAACCGGTTCCACCAATTGACAACAATGATGGAGTATTTTTAGAAATAGATTTATTTGGAGCCATGGATCTCGCTGAGGGACGAGCAAATTGATGATGAACTTTAATTTCATTCTAAAACAGTGCACTTTCTTAATTGCACCTTAGTGATGAGGAGGAGGATCTAGCATTTGTTCTCCTTCAAAGAGCATGATGGAAGTTATACCCTCCTCTCTCCCTCACCCCCCCCCCTCTCTCTCTCTCTCTCTCTCTCTCTCTCTCTCTCTCTCTCTCCGGATGCAGTAGGAGTCATGTTCATGATATAAACTGTTGTAGACACAGCTTCAACCTCATCCTAATAGGTATGTGGCACATTCTTCTCTGCCATCAAATCTCGTTGTATCTTTGCAGTGTCCCTGTTATTTCGCTCAACAACTCCATTTTACTGTGGAGTGTATCTACATGTAAATTGTCTCTGAATGCCATTCTCTTCCTAAGGATGTTTTGTGTTCTAGGAACTAGTTCATGAATGAACTGCACTATCTCTACCCTTGGAATGTACCCCTTTATCAAGTTAAAAAGTTGTAAAATAAAATGTTTATATGTAAAGCAACACCTCCTATGCTCTTTCTAACAAGCACAAAATATTATAGCCTATGGAAAATCTACTTGAGATCTTTAAATCATGCATATCAATTTTCATTGGGCGAGCTTGCTCTCTTAATGAGAAAGACGGCACCACTATTATTCTACTACCCAACACTTCCCTTGAAGTTTTTGATTTCTTAAAAAATTAAAGTTACATTGGGGGAGCATTTATGCAAAATAGCACAAGGAGTAAGGGACTTTCTTTTTTATGAAGTTACAAGTACAACCATGTTTAAGTTCTTTTTTAGTTACAAAACTATTTGAATTAAATACACAAGTTGCATTTATTGCCTCCAATTCATAAAACAAGAACCCCATGATTTTTATTTTAAATGTTTATCAATGAAAGAACCTCGTAGCTCCCAAAATGTTTCATGAAAATATGACTATATACTTTAATTACATACATGAAAGGGGCATGAAAGGTGCAATCATACTCATGCATGAAAATTCTTATGTAATCATTAAACATTTTTATAATATTTTATAATGAGTTAATTTCTCATTATGTTTCACTTTATATTCCTGTAACATAAGAAAGGTTTCACATTTCTCTCCTCCCTTGTGCATGGAGACAATTTGTCCATAGTTTTGGGCATTGCCAGCAAATGATATGATATTTTTTACTTCCCATAAATGATAATAGATCTTCATTTCATTCTCTCTCTCTCTCTCTAGCCAAGGGTGATGAGTGAGTTGTGCGTGATGTCACATGGTACATTTTGTTTCAGGCCTACCTATACGCTTCTTATGCATGCATGTGCGTGCATGTACATGTACACACACACACACACACGCACGCACACAACACACACACAAATGCATGCACACATACTCATGTGATGCATAAGTAACAAAAGTTATATGAAAACTCTCCATGTTTGTATCCACCATGATAAAAAAAGGTTTATATAAGATAACATCAATGATAAAAGTTTGTTTTGTACTTATGAATTTATGGGGACATGTTCCTTCTTATGATATGAAATAAGCTATTATACTTCTTATGTCAAATTGCTTTTCAATTTTTTACATTTAGATCTATGAGTAGATTGAATTCCTAAACAAATGTGGCTATTATGTGATAAATTGTGTACTATCTTACAAATGTATTTATTTCTCATTAATCTGTGCATTTTATTTGATACATTTGCTAGATTATTTTGTCAAGCATGTATACATTGACTTTTTTCATGTTTCTGTTTCACCATTTATATAAAGTTGTAGACATGTTTGTTTCTGTTTCACCATTTATATAAAGTTGTAGACATGTTTGTTTCTTTTTTCATGTTTCTGTTTCACCATTTATATAAAGTTGTAGACATGTTTGTTAAATTTTATTATAGAATTATGTATATCACTATTAAGGAAATGGAGACATGCCATGTAGTGAGGTATGGCATACCTATTTTCCCAAGCCATTGGTCTATGAGAACTAACATTATGGTGGAGCCGCGTTGCCCTTTCTGTCCCGTGGCCGCCGCGACCTTCCTGCCATCGCCGAGAAGCTTTATAGCATAGGCGAGATGCAAGAAGAAATGCAGGAAATGGGGGGTAACATCTCAGTTCTTTTTGAAATACAAGACAAGGTCAAGGAGTAAGGCTCGCTCTTCGACCTGTGGAGACCGCCCAACAACCGGTGGCGCCATATGAAAAGAAAACTAACGTGGGCTACCACTACGTCGCCTCAAGCTATGGTATCTCCGCCCTCGCCTTCCTCGCCTGCTTCATCGAAGACCCTCTGCCGTGACTGCCCTCGTTGCAATCCACTGGCCTCTAATTTGTCTATGCCATCACAATGGAGCACATATGTGCAAGAGGCTTCTTGTCTGTTTCAAAATGCTTCTTGTCCTCCTCTACTAGCTAGGCATTCGGCCGTAAGCCCTGATAATAACGGTGGTATTGTGTACATGTATATAATTAAGGACTAATTTGTTGACCTCATTAACATCCCCCCCCCCCCCCCCCCCACCCCCCCCCCCCCCCGCCCCCGCTTTTTTTTTCCAATGGATTATACGATTAAAATCCCAACACCACAAATTTTACTTTAAAAAACATACTCTCTCACAATGGGATAAGGTTGAAACTTAATAATGCCTCTTGACTTTTGTTTTTCAAAAAGTGAAATTTGGGCACATTGAGCTGTGCCAACTAGACCCTGATATGTAGGGGATTTTTGACCACTCACTTTGTGGGCTACAAGACATGTGGTGCTAATATGACACAATCCCTGTAAAACTTCAATATATCTTTCAGGTTTGTGCACATAAACAAATGGGATGACAAAAATGCATAAGTGCCAAAACAAATGGGATGAGAAATACGCATAAGTGCCAATTGGGTTGTGGATTATGAGAACAATGTGAGAAGCTTATATGTTCCGATTCTATATACAAATATATATTATTTTCCTAAAAAGGGCATAAGTGCGTTAGTGTGAGTGATAAACAATGGGGGCTTGCTCAAATGGCAACCAAACTTTGCACGTGTGTATATGTGCGCCCCACCTACACTCATGCAAAGTTTAGTTTCCATCCGAGCACATTTGGTTGGAATGTTGGGCCAGATACCTACTTTTTAATGTGTCTTGGCCCCTTAGTTATTAGAAAGTCCCATTGAAATTGGGTTATGTAAGCGATAAATGACGTGAACGTGCTCGAACGACGATCAAAATTTGCACATATGTACACGTGCACCACACCCACACTCATGTAAAGTTTGGTCACCATTCGAGAACATTTAGTTTGAATGTGTGGGCCAGGGGCTTTGTCTTAGCCTCAGAGACCCCCCATAAAATTGGACCCCTAGCTTTCACATTCCAATCAAGTGTGTTGGGATGGTGACCAAACTTTTTTTAAAACAGGAAAAAAATCGTTCTTGCAATGAACTAGCATGATCACTCAGGCATGGAGTGATAACATGGGCGTACGAGCACCATCCATGAGCAAGAAGAAGGGCAAGATTGCCATGGAAGCTTATTAACTTCTAATTTTGATTAGTATGAGTTAATTGTGATTAGCAATTCACATTGGCCTATATACCATGGCCCCTTTTTCACACATATTTATTAGTGTCCACCCTACTTGGCCTTTGCCCATATGAGTTAATTGTGATTAGCAATTCACATTGGCCTATATACCATTGCCCATATGAGTTAATTGTGATTAGCAATTCACATTGGCCTATATACCATGGCCCCTTTTTCACACATATTTATTAGTGTCCACCCTACTTCCTTGACCTTGTCTGGATCAGCCTCAATGCCATTTTCTGACACCATATGACCCAACAATTTTACCCTTGGTTTTGCAAAGAAACACTTCTTGGGATTGAGTTGGCCACCACAATCATTATATCGTTCCAGCACCATCTCCAGCTTCTCACAGTGATCCATGCGTGTGCTGTAGACACAAAAATCATCAATGAAATCCTGTACACATTTTCCAACGAATGGCAGAAGCGCCCAATTTGCTCTCTTTTGATAGTGAGCTGGACCATTTGTTAGCCCAAATGGTAGTACTGTATAGCAAAAGCAGCCCCATGGCGTAACGAAAGTAGTTTTCTTCTGATCCTCTGGAGCAATCTTCAACTGGAAATAGCCTGAAAACCCATCACACACACTGTATCTTTCATGACCCGCCACTGAATCCAGGATTTGATCAATGAAAGGTAGTGGGTATGGATCCTTCTTTGTAGCTGCATTCAAAGGTTTGAAATCCACACAAACCCTCCATTTTCCGTCCTTTTTTGGAGTGACCACGACTGGGCTCACCCACTCTGTTGTCTCCACAGGGCATATAAAACCAGCCTTTAGTAGTTTGTCCACCTCTTCTCGCAAAGCCTTCATCTGTTCTGGACCCATTCTCCTTATTCTTTGACGTACTGGCTTGGCTCCTTCCTTTAGCTCTATGTGCAAATCTTCCCCTTTGAAGCCCCGAACTTCTTCATACGATGTGATGAATAAATCTGGATAAGTTGACAACATTTTTAAATACTTCTCCTTCTCCACGACTGAGAGATCTGTGCTAATCATCCTGGCCATCAATTCATGTTTCTCGTGTGGCTTCACCTGGGGTTGCATTAGCTCTTCAATCACCTCATATGGGCCCTTAGACTCATCTTCAATTCCCTTCATGGATGCGACTATGCTGGTCTGTTCAAAGACCCTGTCCATCATCAGAAATGCCACATTTACCTCTCCCTCACTACTAGTGGTGGTGCCACTGTCCCCATCTGACACAGTGGAAGACTCTTCACTACTTGAACTCTCCCCTTCTTCATAATCTTCATCTAGTGGCTTCCTGCTACTCATGTCAAATAATCTTTTGCCCCCTGTCTCCCCATATAAGCTGTGATTGTACCGTGTCTCCAATCTTGAACGGCCCGCACTGCGCGTAGCCATGGTCTTCCAAGGATGATAGGATAAGCCCCTAATCCTGCTGGCATTACATGAAAATCTACTACCGTTTTGACTGCATAAGCTTCGATTTCCAAGCTCTTCACTACCCCTAGACACTTGATCTTTTGATGGTTTGCCAGTCGTATGCGGAATCCTGAGACTCCTTCTACTGTCAGGCCCATCTTTTCTACACATGTTTGAGTGATTACACAAATTTGTGCACCACCATCTACGTATCCCTGCCCAAGATTCTTCCTCTTGTGCCAAACATCTACTATGGGACAAATGTCTGAAGACTCATCAATGGCCAACACTCTTACTGACCCTCTGTTGGGTTCCTTCCCCAGCGGGCTGACTAGTTTCTTCCATTGGCGCTTCAGCTTCGGTATCATTTCCACTAGTTGTCCAAAGGTCACGTCTGCCTTCCTACTGCTCAGGTCCTGTTTCAAGTCATAGCTATCTTGCCCTTCCCCTAGTGGAAAATCTGAGACGTGAAATTTTCGGCGAGCTCTCCTTTTCCTTTTAGCTTTCACATCTTCACCCTCATGACTCTTCCCTTTCTTCCTACTGGGACCTGCTTCATTTCTTCCTTCTTTATCCTCTGTAGTTCTCTTCCCAATAGGCATTACTAATGTATCTTCCAACATTGCTGCCTTCTCCAAGGTGACCACACTTAACACTTTTGTCTTTCCCTTGTCCTCCTTGGTCAGTCCACTAGGTCCTGCCTCACCCTTAATCTCTATGCCATAATCATTTGACCGGTTCGGCAACTGTGCAGGCAATGGATACATGTCTCCACCCATTCTTGGTGGTTTATCACATTGTGGGCTGATGTGGCCAAGCTCTCCACAGTTATAGCATGTGGGCAACTGCCTCCAACCCCTGCCGTTATTCTGTCCACCAAAACCATTCTTTGGTTGTCCTTCACCTCCTGGCTGATTTGCAAGTCTCACACGACCTCGATTATTTCCCACATTACTTAACATATTTAGGCTAAGATTCTTCATCAAATCAACCACTTGCCTCAAGTCCTGCCTCAGTTCATGGTGCTGCAGTAGTGACCATTGCTGGCACAACTTGAGTAGCTACTGAAACCGCATCTGCCGGATGAACCTCCTCTGGAACCCGACCTTGCATGGAATCCATTTGCTTCATCTCTGACACCATAGGTAGTGAGCTTACTCCCAATTGAGTTAGTCTATTCAACTTCCACTCTTTGTTCCTTGCCACCTCCAATGCATCCTCGTATGTTCTTGGCTTCTTCAATTCTAGCCTCCAACGCAGGTTTTCCTTGAGGCCAACCAAGAACCGATCCTTCTTCATCATATCTGGTGGGGGCACTTGTGGCTGCAAGGCTTGACACAAGCTCTCCCATAATATGGAAAACTTCTTGATGTAATCATCAATGGGCTCCGCTTTTCTTTGTCTCAATTCCTGTATTTCATGCCAAACTTTGTCTGGATCTTTCACCTTCACAAACTGTGCTGTTAAAGCTTGTCGGACATTATCCCATGTCAATGGCATAGGTGGATCAGCCCTCTGCAACTCCTCCTCATAACCCTTACACCAGCTCCGTGCATCACCCTTTAAACAGATTTGCAAACGGCGTAACATTTGAGCGGGTATCTGGATATGGTTGCTTATGCATGCAACTTCCATGTTTTCTAAGAACTCTTCCACATTCTCATCACTTTTTCCATGAAACTCTGGATAAGGTAAAGCCATTGTTACCCAAAAAAAACCCAGATGCAAAAACAAAACCTTCTACTAACTCAATTCTCAGAAGAAAACTTCAAAACACTTCAGGTTTAGAAGAGGATGAACACATGCACATTAAACGAATTTGCATAGTTAATCATTGGAATTACCACCGGCAAAGGAGACTCCAATATTTCCCTCAGTCTTTCTGGCCCAAACATATATGCCATACGCTGTTGAAAGAAATTTTTCTGTCCACATGAACATTTATCTGAATTCTTTGGGTAAAATGGAAGGGAGTAAATTGAGGTCCATTGTGATTATCCATTGAGAGTGGCCATCCAACTCCCAAGAGGCACGACTGGCTAATTTCCCAATTCTACCAGAATTTTTAGGAAACACATCAACTGTGAAACGGCACCAATCCCAAGAATTTCAGCCTGCAAACCATACTTCAGTTGGCTGTCAAATCAAGGTAATATAGCACAATTTTAGAAGGCATCTGTCATACAACTGTCCTGGCATAGCAGTCATTCACTGAGATTAATCACATGCACATGTTTTCAGTCTTGTAAACTGAAGGTTCTTGGAATGCTCCTCAGTGGGGGCACCAAAAACTGTGAAGGGAGGCGGAGAGACACAGAACACCTCTATAGCAATGCCTTTCCACAGTTCGGAGTACACACCATCATCAAGAAAAAGGGGCACCAGTCAACTTCTCAATGAGCTGACACAACATTTAACATCTCAAGCATGAGACTTTGTCTCTACCCTCATTCAATTTTCCAAGCAACTGGGGGAAGCCTACATACATTTGATCAAGACATGCAAGGGGAGATGGGCACATCAACATCTGCCACCCTTTACTCAATTGATACATGTGCATATAGGGGTGCACCCTTATTATGAAATAGGCTCACAGCCGTAAGCAAAATGATCACCACAGAGAAATGGTGAGAGAACCACTTGACATAAACAAGGTTACATTCCATCAAGTATGAGCTTTATGCAAAACTTCAGTTTCCCAAAAAAAGACAACATCAGTAAGGAACTTCAATTCTCCCAACCTGGCAAGCAGTGTGTGGCTAGGAGACACAATCACTTTATGGTTTTCAGTCTGTATTGCATGGGTTGTCATCATGACAGTGAGCCGCATTCTTTATGCGTGGCACCTTTCCTTCATTCATACAAGTGGCGTTGGAGCTTCTCCTCCCCTCCCAAACTGGAATGCCGTGGGCTGTTCTGAGGATACTTCTCTTCAAGGAAACGAGCTTATCTCCTTTCTCTCCTTTTCACACAAATTGGCTGCACTTAGAGCATTAAAGATGCAAGCTCTCCCTACCACAGGAAACTACCCCTACGCTTTCTTCTCTCTACACAATGGGCTGCGCACTTCCCTGAGAGCATTAAAGATACGAGCTCTTTCACACAACTCTGAAAACTACACAAGGCTTCATTCCCTCCTCTCCACATACATGAGCTGCGCACATGTATATGTATTGCGCAGCTCTTGAAAGCATTAAAGCAATGAGCTCATCCTCTGTGTATTGCGCAGCTCTCAGAGAATCTTAGAGCTGAGCCCTTCCACGCACTCTATAAACATTACAGCAACACTTCTCTCTGAGAGCTACAAAACCACGCGGCTCTCCCACACATGGGCTACGTAGCTCATTTAGAGCTTTAGAACTACAGCTCACTTATACACCTCAGCTGCGCAGCTTTCTGAGCATTTAAGATGCGAGCTCTCCCTACACAATGGAAACTATGCTACGCCTTCTTCTCTCTACACACCTGGGCTACGCACAGAGAATTAGAGCTGCGGGTACCATCTTCATGTTCTGGCTTCACTCCCCTCCTCCTCCTTCTATATCATACAGCTGCGCTGCCCGTTCAACCCCAAAAAAGAAATATTATATTATTTACAATACTTCCTAAGATGCCAGGTCGCCAGAGAGCTCTCCCCCACACCTCCACGCGGCGCCCTTTGAAATTTGAGGCTAGTTGAGGAATTTTTTAAACAATCCAAGGCCACCTTCTATTTTTAGCAAGCCTTGTATTAAATCCCATGGTGACTTTTGCATTCAAGGAAGACTTTGCACCTTCTTAATAATATCTTGTGGACCACAAATACCTTTGTTGCCAAGGACCGGTACTGTAGCTGACCTCCTCTAACGGGTCCCTGTCCAACTTTTTTTTTTAAAAAAAATAGTGCTTTGCATGCTCACATCATTTGTTAACATCCTTGTCCACATATGATAGTGCTAAAACCTGCCTTGTGAAACTGATTCTCATCTCACACTCCTTCCATTTCTTATTTATCAAGGTAAACCAATAACTAACTGTACACATTGCATATTTTTGTTAGATTCGTTCACATGTGGCCTTATACCCCCTTTGGCCCTTGGAGATGGACACCCTTTATTCGTAAATGCCATGCATGAGTGTGTACATATGCCAAGAAAATATTACCAAAAAATACCTAACAGCGTAAACAAACAACCAGGTAAAAATTTTTGTAGGAATTATAGCAGCTTTGAGAAGCAATTAATGAATAAAGCATCTCTCATGGTTGACCATTGTGATTGTAGGGCTTGTGCAACAGCTATACTAGGATGTAACAACGCTGAGGACAATGTTAATGCCTCCCTTCTTCAGCATGTCCTTCAGGAGAAGGATATTATGGAAATGATAACAGGTTCTGGTAATGATAAGCTGCGGGAGACCCTTCGTCAACATTTCTTGAAGGAAATCAAAGAAATTGTCACCCCCAAAGAGATGCTTGATATATGTGACTCAGCAGGTATTAGCCAGAAAGGTTACAGAGCAATGTACAGGTCAATCACTTTAGGGTTGCGAGCAAAGGGAGTTATGCAATCCTTGCTTCCAACACTTTATAGCTTACAGATGGCAAAGAAGTGTGCTAATGGTGATATTGCATCCATGTTCGAGGGTGGGTACAAGTGGGTGGAGGATATTATGCCAATGCCAACAATCAAACCCTTTGAATACAATGCATATAACAATGTCTACATTGACATGGAAGTGCTACAAAAAGCAATGATTCAGTACTATGGCCTCACACTTGAAGAGACAGGTGGAAATGCCATGTTTGTCTTGAAGCTGGATGAATGTCAAGTGGTTAAAGGTCAAAGACTGGAGCGTGTTAGTTTAACCTTGATGAGCCGAGCACTTAGAGAAAGGCCTTTAGAGACCCAAGAGTTGGATGCAACTGAAGACAGCAACAATAGGGGTCAAGGGCATAAGCAAGACTACTACGGCATTCAATCAGAGAAGAACATCTGGTGGCAAGCAGCATGGGTCCTCCCAAAAGAGAACCATGATACCTTGAGGTGGTATTTTGAACGGTCTGGCATTCAACATGTCGTCTCTTGTCAGGTCAATGGTCAGAAGCTTGATGTTCCCGGAATAGGCTGCTTTAACGTTGAATGGCACTTGGGTGGCGATCTAAAAACCTTAAAGTGTATGTTGGGTTGTAAAACAGGTGCGAATACTATATTCTCATGTGTTTACTGTTGTCATTCCAAGACAGCAGTAGACTCAAGAGTAAAAGGGAAACAACCTAGCAAAGGCAAAAGTCAAAAACAGGTGGGTGCAAAAAAAGCAATCGTTTTTGATGCTGAACAGAGGAAAGGATCAAAGGTATGGCATAATGGCATATTAAGTTGTGACCAGAGTAAGCCACCTAGTCGTGACCAGGAGGACAATGCTTGGAACCCAATCTTGGAAATTCCACTATGTCAAGTGCATGTGTGCACATTACATGCAAGACCACTCAGGATTTTGGATAAGCTATTGATGCTCCACATAAACTATGTCTGGAACATGGAGCCCGAAGATCGACAAGAAGAGTCAATACGTGCACTAGAGGGTGTACTTTCCTCTATGGGATTACATGCTGGAGCAGTGGTCTTGACAAAGGACAGAAAATCAAACCCTACACAAGACAACCCTAATAAAATTTGCATGGGTGGATCAAAGGCAAGACACTTGCTATCAAACCACTTGGGTTCTCATAGCCACACTGACTTTGAAATTTGGAAGAAGATATGTGATGTCACAACATATCGAGGAAATGATGCCAGGCTTGGCCTAAAATGTGCACATGTATGGGAGGTGTGTAATAAAATGGTCGATCTTCTAGAGCGACCTCACCTGGATGACCATGGTATTGAGGCACTTAAACAAGCCACTTGTAGATTCACAAAAGAAATGGTCGAGGCATGGGGAGAAACACACATTACTCACTACATGGTAATGTTGTATTTCTTGTGTCCTTGTAGTATGTTCTTCATACTGTTTGTTGACTTTTTGTAATTTTCTATGCAGCATATATTGTATGCACATGGGCCATACTTTCTCGATAGATATGGCTCTTTAGCACTTTGGAGCAATCAAGGCATGGAGAAATCACATTACCAAGCAAAGGCCGTGTATTTTAAGGGCACTCGCCATGGTGGTGGCAAAGTCAAGAGTAATGCACTCCATGAAATGTTCAACTGGTTCTATCGCGTTCTGGTTGGCAAAAAAAGGCAGAAAGGTCGCGGTAATTTGTCTCTTAGGCGTCAAATAATGAAAACTGTTAATGCAAGAAGAACTGAAGGATACAACAGATCAAATGCTAGGGAGAGACTACGGCAGTGGGTAGCAAGCAAGCGTCGGTGTGGTTCCTCATGGGCTTAAACTCTCTGATTATAATCTTTTTGTGTTTTTAAATTTTCTAAAAGTTTTAAAAAATTATATTTATAGACATATTTAAGTCATTTTTCATTTATAGCCACCACATTTCAATTTCTTCTTTGTGCTCTACTCTCTCTTGCCCTCCCACTATCTCTTGCACTCGTACATACCTAGGCCATGCCAGAAGAACAGGAGCAAGACTTGCGATTTTTCGATCAACTCGGCCCACTACCTGCTACAGCAAAAAGGACAAGTCTACCTATCGTAACAGAGCAAGAGGCAAAGGAGATGAGAGAAGAAGAGCGCAGGAAGGAGGCCGAAGAAGCGCAACGCAGGAAGGAAGCTGAAGAAGCAGAGCCTAGTAGAGAAGCAGAAGAAGAAGAAGCGCAACGCAGGAAGGAAGCTGAAGAAGCAGAGCCTAGTAGAGAAGCAGAAAAAGAGCGGCGTCGAAAAGAAGCCGAGGAAGGTCAAGGGCAGCCACCGGAGATTGTTATTGAGGCCGACACCCTAGAACAGCTAGAGGTTATCTTACAGAACAGGGAGGTCGAGCTCTTGTCCTACGGCATCACGAAAGATACCATTGACAAAGAGTTTGCTCTTGTGAGGGCAGCTTGGGAGACAGAAATGCAAAAGAGACAGCAGCCCAAAGAGGACGCAAGGAGGGCAAGCCAAGCACAGCCACAAGCAGCCACAACATCTAGACGGCCAGTCAAGAAGTGTGGCAAAAGAATGGAGGGCAAGTTTCGAGACCAACAAGAAGAGGAAGAGCGTGCACAAAAGAAAAAGAAGTTCAGGTCTGAACGACCACCGCCGTGGGAGAATCAAAGACCACCACCGCCTCCACCAGTTACAAAGAAGAAGAGAAAATGGAGGCCAGGGACAGTCGCGCTACGAGAGATTAGGAAATATCAGAAAAGCACAGATCTTCTCATCCCCAAGGCACCATTCTCTCGACTGGTGAGAGAAACAATGGAAAAATATTCTGACAGGGTTGACCGCATACAGAGCACAGCTCTTGAAGCTCTTCAAGAAGCTGCTGAAGATATTGTAGTTTCTGTTTTTGAAGACTCAGTGCTAGCTATGGTACATGCCAAGAGAGTTACTTTGAAGCCTGTAGATATGTCCCTAGCCCTACGTCTACGTTTAGAGCGTAGCCTTCTACCTCAATAGGCTAACCCATTTTGTAATTCTCCCTACAAAATTTTGTAATGTTCCCAAATTCCTTTGTAGCTTTTTCACACATTAATGAAAACTTTGTGAGTTGTGTTACATTCTTTGTTGAGTCCATTTTTTTTGTATGCTCAGTGCCAATGAACATTTCATTTAAAAAATATAAAAGCACTATACACACAGGAAAAAACACACACAAACACACACACACACACACACACACACATATATATATACACACACAAACATATATACACACACATATATATACATATACATATATATATACATATGCACATATATATATATATATATGTACACACACACACACACACATATATGAATATTTATATATACAAAAAATGTAGATCCTATAAAGTCAACTAGAGAAACTTATAGAGTGCCTTATGAGCCTCAAGGCAAAAAAATAAAAAAATAAAAAAAAATGCCATGTGCGCTACGGCGCGTTAATCGCTAGTTTGACCAGGTCAAAATGGAGATTTACGCGTCGTAGCGCACATGGTATTTTTTTATTTTTTTTTGAAAAGATCGTTCCTGCCTTTTGCGCACTACTCTACCATTGATTATCAAAGAAAAATCACCACTGAGTGAGAATCGAAGAACTAAGTAGTCACGTAAGTTGGCAAGGGACCAGTCATCATTCACAGTAACATCTTCTACATTCCCACCTTGCATGGATATATGTAGCACACCCTGTTCTGTAGAGGTTGTGTCGGAGTCTAACGCCTCCCATTCTCCATTTGTAAGCTTCCATCGCCTGTAAGGAAACGCAATGGACAACTGTTGCTTGGCAATATGATAGCGCATCACAACCTTCTCAACAATCGGATGGTGTCTCCATTGTGTTGAACAACTTTTTTATCCCATGCAGGTGATAAGAAACAAGTCAGAGCTCTCTCCCCCTTTGCAATCCATAAAGTTGGGGTACGATGTGTGTCACTTGTACGGAACAGGTACACAAAGAGGTGTAGAGGTATGAAGCAGGTTATGGTTGCTTTGTGAGATCCATATGTGCACTTCATAGCATTTTGCACCTTGCTTTCGATCTGCAAACAAGCCATGGCCACTGAAGCATTGTCTGGAATTGGCCATTCAATAGATGTGAGAGTTGGCGTAGGTTTTGGAACTAATTTTCCAGTACCATTTGCTGTCGTGGGAACCACATATGTATCCTCATAGAAGAAGATGTTTCGTGCAAGAAGTTGTGCAGCTGGACACCCTCCAAAGATTAAACTACCAAGCTCCATGTGGTATGCTTCAAAGGTTCCTGAAATTGCCTCCATAGGCTCCCATTCACTATAGTTTGAGGGAAAAATATCTACGCACAGGAACCCAAGAACAATCGAAGCAGTGCTCAGTATACCATTATTAGCACACAATTGATTTAAAAACAAGAATATAAAGTGGTGAAATAACTTACAATTTGCAGGAAATCGTTGACGTTGGTCATGGTCTGCTAGTTTCAGCTCTGTTGCCTTGTAAACATGTTGGACCTTGGCTAGCTTTTTTCCATCACGATCTTGTTTGAGCTCCAATATCCGCCCTTTCCAATGGTGACTTTGTATATCAACGTATCGCTTTGACACCTTGTGGCTTCCTCTTGTACTAGGCTGCATCGTAATCCAATTCCACTTCTCGTACTGTTTGATGTTCCAGTGCCCATCCTCATCTTGACCACTGCTACAAGAGAGAGATGAATACTGATCGGAGGCCTTCGAGCTCTAGAAGAAGACATCAGATGTATATATTAGAGAGATTATAAACCTTGATGGCAAAGAAAAATAGAATGGTGAGAAAAAAACTTAGACTAGGGAGATGTAAAAAAGAGAAGGAGTTGTAGAGCAAGTTCCAAGGGCTTGGCTGTGCTATTACTGCACTTTGAAAGAGGATATTGGAGGGGATGAGAGGAGACAATGAGTAAGATTATGAGAGCCAAAGCATTTGCAACTCAAGCTTCCATAGCTTGGCTCCACTGTTACACTCTGTAAAAGGAGGTTGGACAAGGTAGAAGGATGTAAGTGAGGATCAAACTTCCCTAGCTTCTGAGAGGAGGCTGCAGATCAAGCTTCCATAGCTAAGCTCTGCTGTTACACTCTGTAAAAGGAGGTTGGACAAGGAAGATGGATGAAGTAAGGAAATGTAAGTGAGGATCAAACTTCTATAGCCTCTGAGAGAAGGTTGCAGATCAAGCTTCCATAGCTAAGCTCTGCTGTTACACTCTGTAAAAGGAGGTTGGACAAGGAAGAAGGATGAAGGAAGGAAATGTAAGTGAGGATCAAACTTCCATAGCTTCTAAGAGGAGGTTGCAGATCAAGCTTCCATAGCTATAGATCTAGGTTTCTGAGTGAAGAGAGAGGTAGATCAAGAGGTAGATAGCTAAAAGAAGTAGTCTAGAGAGTGAAAAACGCCTTGCTATGAGAAAGGGGGAAGAGAGAGCGTTTTGGAGGGAACGTGGGAGAGAGGGATAGTGGAAAGTGAAGGGGAATGTGCATTGAATGCATGGGAACTCGTTTTTGGGCCTCTATCACTTTAGAGACCTTAGTTAGGCTGCTGGCAGGCTGCAGCTATCCTTTTCTATATAAAATAGGGGAAAAATGCATATACGTTTTAAATTTTTGAGTTTTAGTTGATTTTGAAAATTTAAAAAGAGCCTATTTAGCCTATTATTCTAAGTTTGACCACTACCTTCTAGGCTCTTACAAACCATTGGTTTCAGTCCACATGTAATCTCCCTATTTGTCTATTTCTTAATCACCTCCATTAGGCAATGGCAAATTAAAGGGCCCAAAAAGACTCAATTGAGTTCCTAATGCAATGTCTCTATTTTGGCATGTTTTTGAAAACTTATTATTACATTTTCAATTATAATCTCAAAAAGTAAGAAAAACCAAACATTTTTTTCATATCATTTTTTGTAAGAAATGCACAGTGTCCAAAATATTATTATTTTTTGGCAGTGTTATACGCATGTGTAGACCACTTTTCAAAAAGAGGTGAAAAGTGAACCTTTTTTATGGAATCTTTAGAAGATACCAAATGTTTCTCATTTTCAAGAAATATTCCCTATTTTATCCATAACAATGTTTAAACCATTCATGGTCATATAACACTAGGATCTAGCCTATTTTGTCCATAATAGTGTTTAAACCATTCATGGTCATAACAATGTTTAAACCATTCATGGTCATACGACACTAGGAGCTAGCCATAATGGTTAGAGTTAATCGCACTACGCACATCCTTAACATTAGTCACATAAAGTAAGGTAGTAATTCCCCCATAAGAATGTTCTCATCCTTCTTATCTATATCAAACTTTGATGGGAAGATGCAACTACTAGTTGGAGTAACACATCCTTTATATGGAGAGTCATCAACAACAACGGTCCTCTTGGGTTCACATTCAAAGGCTTTAGACATTATCTCCAATGGGGCTTCATTTCTTCTAAATATCTCTTCTTTTTTAACTCGTCCTTAGTCAACTCTTCATCTTATGTGAGTATTTACTCATTTTTGGGGGGATTTCTTTTATTCTTCAATTTATCTCCTCATAGCCCCCACAGATCAACCTATTGATGAGGAAATGTGGATAATGTAGTGGGATGAGGAAAGTTTAGCCATACAAGCATCCAAGGATATGCCAACATGGCTAAGGCGGCAGATATTGTGCGATAGAAAATTAGCTACTCCTTTACCTCTAGAGTAGGACACGTGTAGGTTCTCATCATGCATCTTATTATTTTGTGGATCATGCTCTCATCCATTGCTAGTATATGCAATAAAAGGTAACC
Source organism: Cibotium barometz (assembly GCF_041138505.1). NCBI lineage: Eukaryota > Viridiplantae > Streptophyta > Polypodiopsida > Cyatheales > Cibotiaceae > Cibotium > Cibotium barometz. The sequence continues at coordinate 21,268,235 of NC_141075.1, read as the reverse complement.
TATTTCCTTTAAAAAAGCACAAGAAAATGATTTGGATGCAAGCCATGTAGGATGAGTACGACTCAATCATAAAAAATAACACTTGGTTAGCAAGTTTACCTTATGGTAAAAAGGCCATTGGTATAAAGTGGGTTTGTAAGGTTAAGCATAAATTTGATGGTAATGTTGGACCACTACAAGGCAAGGCTTATTAAAAAAGGTTATGCTCAAGAGAGGGGCATAGATTATAATAAGTCCTTTACACCCACATCTCATACGACTATGATCAGGTGTACGATTGCATTGGCAGTGTATAATGGTAAGAATGTATATCGGTTTGATATCAAGACTACCTTCTTGAATAGTGATTTACATGAGGAGGTTATGTATCTCATCTTTGTAATTTCATTGAGAAATGACAAGAGTCTAAAGTGTGTAGGTTAAAAAAAGCTTTATGTGGCATTAAGTAGGCTTCCAAATCATGGTGTGAGAAAATAACACATACTTGGTTTGCAAATAGTTTTTGCAATAGTCTAATTGGGAGTACCCTTTATATAAAGAGAAGTAAAGATTATTTTTTGGTCATCATTTTATACATTAATCCACAATCCCTATAATGAGGAGAAGATTTCAACGTTCAAGGTTGAATTACATGTGCTATTTGACATGATAGATTTGGGATCATTACATTATTATTTGGACATATAATTTATGTAGCATGATAATGGTATTGTGATGCTGTAGTCAAAGTATATATATAGAGACTTCTTTACATGGTTTGGTCTTAAAGACTATGAGCATGTTGCTAATCCAGTAGAGACAAGTGCTAGCCTTAGTCTCCAGGATGTAGGTGAATCCTTTGATGTCTAATATGATGCCTGACATTTAGTTTGGGGTCTCTGAGTTGATTAGGTTTATACACATTCCCAAAAGTAAGCATTGGTAGGCTGTAAAGTAAGTACTCAGATACTTATAAAGGGCACTTAATCTCTTGGCCTATTTTATGCTAAGGGGGGTGATATTCAGTTGGATGCTTTCAATGATGTTATGACACCTAAGTGTCCACTAGTATCTTTTGCTTTCATGTTGGTGATTCATGTATATCATGGCTCAGTAAGAAGTAGCCATCAGACTCTTCTAAAAGCTACATCAACACACCTTCACTACCCAAGCCTACACCATATGAGTAGACACATCACATCTCATTTTAGTTATTTCCACACCTTAAGTATCTATGTTGATACTAAGGGGTTTGATGACATGCTCTAACCAAGCCTTATCACTTAAAAGTAGAAAATCAAGCACCCAAGGGGGGTATTGTATAGAGTTGTAAACTTCACATCCAACCACCTTGCAGTAGCCTAAGAATGGGTTGTTGCAAGATCAGGGTGTCCAGTTTTATCCAGTTTATGCTGGACTGGGACAATGCTTGGAGAGCAAATTTTGGGGAGCAAGGTACTTAAAATGAGATCAAGCAAATAATAGAAAATTTGCTTGCCCTTAAATTAACCCAATATAACCTAAATTAATATAAATTAGTCTAATTAATCAAAATTCATCAAAAATATGATGAAATGATAAACAAATGATCTTTCCGTACTAAGAGTGATCCAATTTATTTTTCCATAGATGCACCATTACAAGTACACTAGTCCCTATAGGTTTTAGATGATTCACATCAAAAATGTAATTTTACTAATTAGATTATTAATATTTGCAGGCCTTCTGATAGTCTGGAAGAATTTTGAAAAAGAGATCATTAAAAATCCAACCATTGGATTTGCAATTTTTACTAACCACCACATTCTACTAATGTCTGAGTGTCTACCCACTCTTTTGATCTACAATATTGAGGATTTTAAGTGGTAGCTATTGTGGGTACAAAAAGTGGCGTATATTATAACACTTTAAAGACCTTGAAATATTTAAAGAAAATAGACAAATACCTTAAAATTTTCTCGAAAAATCAAGTTAAGCTCCATATTATGTGAAGATCTAAGGTACAAAGCGGGAATCTCATATGAGTTTATATGTAAAAGATATTAGCATTTTATGGAATCAGTTCAAATTTGGGACAGGGTGTATACATTGACTTTGTACCTAAGAAAATGAGGACTTTTGACTATCTAATGCTAAATCAAATTATGCAACTATATTTCCAACTTTGAATATAATGTTCCAACAAAAGAACTTGAAACGAAATTCCTTCATTTACTAGGAGAGATTAGCCACTAAAGGTAAACAAATGCCTGTTTTTTTATTGTTTACAGGGTGCCTGAGTGGACAAAACTGGGCACCCTGATCTTGCAACCACCCGAATATGGAACCAAGGGGGGGTGTTGAGAAATATAGTGCCATGAAGCACAAGGAAGGTAAGGAGTGAGTTTCAGTCTAGAAAATAGCCACATGAGCAAGTATGAAATATCCCACATGAGCTAATAAAGCTAAGTTATACTCACCTCATATAAAAGGAGTCATTTTCAAGCAATCAAATCAAGCAAGAACCTATCAGGAGCTTGTAAGCTTACTATTTGCAAGAGGAACAGTTCAGAAAGGATGTTTTTGAGAGTTCTAGTAGCAATGATCAACCAAGGATAAGGGCAAGAAGACCAATTCTAATAAAACTTATAAGACTAAGTGTAATTCCAAATAGCCAAATAAGATTACTTGCTAGGATTGCGAAAAGCCCCTAACATGTAATTAAAAATTTATTTAAACTTCAAAACAAAGAAAAGAAGAAGGAATCCAATAAGGATTTCAATAGTTCTACCTTCAACGATAAGAGTTCTAAGAAGGAGGACTCAGCTAATGTCATTGTCCATCAAGACTTCTCACTTATGGCTATTTGCAGTTATAATCTTAAATAGGATACATGTCTTAGTGTAACCCTCGCTGACATTGGTTTCTTGACAGTGGTGCTTCTATAAGAAATAACTTTCTCAAAGAAGTTTGGTCAAAAAATTGGAGAATGTGCAAAGTGGTCACACTATTATGTGTGTGCCAATAATGCCTCTTACCCTATTAGGTATTGGTGAGATTATTCTCACTATTATTAGTGGTGAGGATCTTTGTCTTGAAAATGTACTTTTTGTTCTAAGAATTCACAAAAATCTACTTATGTACCCACTCTAGCAAGGGAGGTACTTAATGTTGAATTTACAGGCAGATGAATGCATTGTCTGTGAGACAAAGAACAGGAGAAATAAATTGTGCTTTACTAGATCATTATAACCACACGGGGTTTGTATAAATTGGGCATGTATGATGACAAGTGTCATGTTAGTGGTTTGATGCTTTTGCAGTAACATGGAATGTTAGAGGATCGTATGTTTGTGAAAGATGCATTCTTGGAAAACTTGCTCACCAACCTTTCCCAAAGAATGCAGTAGATAGATTTGACCACAATTTATGGCTTACACACGCGATATGTGTGGTCTAATTGGGACTACTCCTTTGTGAGGAAACTTATATTTTATTACATTCATTAATGATTACAAAAAATCTGGTTGTTCTTTACCCATGAAAGAACAACCAGAGGTATTTCTCATGAAACTTATATTTTGTTACATTCATTGATAATTACAGCAAATTTGGCTAGTCTTACCCCATGAAAGAAAAATCAGAGGTATTTCCTCATTTTCAAAATTATGTTGCTATGGTTGAAAAAAATAGATTAAAAATTCAAACTCTTTATTATGTCAGAGGGGGGAAGTACATATCTAATACATTTAAAGTTTTTTTGGCAGAAAAAGGCATTAAGCATCAGTGTACAACTCCTTATACACCATAGCAAAATGATGTTGCTGAGAGACAACATAGAACTCTCATGGAGATGATTAGATGCATGGTTAAAGATCAGCAGCTTCCACACATGTTTTGGATAGAAGCAGTTCTTTGTGCTACCCATGTACTACAATAGGTGTCCCACACTAAAGCTTCAAAGAATATCACTCCTTATGAGGCTTGGCTCAATCAAAACCCCATAGTTGAACACATGCATATTTTTGGTTGTTTGTCATATAAACTGCCTCTTGATCCCCTGCTTTGTTAGAAAATCGTTGAACTCATTGGAGAAATATTCTCCACCACCATCTGATCTTAGGCATTTTATTTGCATGACTTTTTCCTCCTTAACCAAGGCTTTAAATCTCTGAAAGTGAGCAAACACCTCACTTTTCTCCATGAAATAAACCCACACTTTCCTAGTATGGCCATCAATGAATGTAACATAGTACCTGCTGCAACCTGCAATTGTTGCAGTTTTGGTCGGCCCCCATACATCTAAATGTATGACATCCAATTATTTATGGATAGTGAAGAGGAGGATGCCTCATCTTCCTTCTCAAGGGAAGGCACATCAACTAGTGATGCTGATGGTATAGATAGAATGATCATGAGGAACCATGACTATGCCATTAGCTGTATGTCTAGAAAATAGCTCCTTTTTACTGGTTGTATCATTTTTTCTCTGGATTGAAGATGGAAATGATAAACAATGTCTCTATATTGGCATGTTTTTGAAAACTTATTATTACATTTTCAATTATAATCTCAAAAAGTAAGAAAAACTAAGCATTTTTTTCATATCATTTTTTGTAAGAAATGCAGAGTGTCCAAAATATTATTATTTTTTGGCAGTGTTATACGCATGTGTAGACCACTTTTCAAAAAGAGGTAAAAAGTGAACCTTTTTTATGGAATCTTTAGAAGATACCAAATGTTTCTCATTTTCAAGAAATATTCCCTATTTTGTCCATAACAATGTTTAAACCATTCATGGTCATATAACACTAGGATCTAGCCTATTTTGTCCATAACAGTGTTTAAACCATTCATGGTCATACGACACTAGGAGCTAGCCATAATGGTTAGAGTTAATCGCACTACGCACATCCTTAACATTAGTCGCATAAAGTAAGGTAGTAATTCCCCCATAAGAATGTTCTCATCCTTCTTATCTATATCAAACTTTGATGGGAAGATGCAACTACTAGTTGGAGTAACACATCCTTTATATGGAGAGTCATCAACAACAACGGTCCTCTTGGGTTCACATTCAAAGGCTTTAGACATTATCTCCAATGGTACCCTCTTGTGCTAGCAAGTGATGAATTTTAGAATGGTACTAAGGCCATTCAAGTAAGAAGAATGTTCTTCAGAATGGCCCTAGGGCCATTCTACCATACACAATGTGCTTGAAAGAATGGCCCTAAGGCCATTCTACCATTCACATGATCTTTAGAATGGCCCTAGGTCCATTATTTCAAGCACATTGTGCATGGTAGAGTGGCCTTAGGGCCATTCGAAAAGAACATTTTGCTTCCAAGAATGGCCCTAGGGCCTTTCTCTACTCTCTTTTGTCAACTATTGGTGAATTTTAAAATGGTCTTAGGGCCAATCTCTCTACATGTGCATGCATAAACCATTAACATTGTGAATAGTAGAATAACGTTAGGTCACGTCATGGCCATTCTTGTAAGCACATTGTGATTTAGAATGGATGTAGGGCCATTCTACCCTCAGGGAGCTCACTTATAAATATATAAGCGTAGCACGTGGGTTCAACAGAAGGGGTTTTTAAAATCCCTTTTTTACACATTTTTTACATACAGAAGGGTACCATTTAAAGGGGCTATTTACATATTGAATAGAAAAAGGATGTGTTTTATTTATGAAAAATTTATAGATAAGGGGTTTTTAAATTAGTCCTTGAATGCACGTGATATAGAGAGTCTACATATAGTGAATCCCCTGAGATTCTACCTGAATAATGTGCTCAAAAGAAAGGCCCCAGGGTCATTCTACCATCCATGATGTGCTTTAGAATGGCTCTAAGGCCATTCCAAATAGCATGGTGGATTGTAGAACTGTCCTAGGGCTTTTCTCCACCCTCTTGTGCCAAGAACTCGTGAATTCTAGAATGGTCCTAGGGCCATTCTCTACATGTATATGCAAAAATGATTAACAAAACCATGATAAAACGCACCGTATAAAAAGAGAAATATAATCCAATACAAAATTCAATTGTCAGAGAAATTTGTAGTCAACAAATAGCTCCTTCCCAACATGAAATGATCACATAAGGTTTCAACATATATGTAGTCATACTTAGTTGAATTGACATTTAGGTGTTCTATACACCCTGGTGGTAGTTTTTGGGACCATGGTGTAACCCACATGTGGTCTCATGTTCATGCCATGAAAACTATTTATATAATCTTCCTCATTTCCATACTATACATCAGCAAGAATATACACCATATCATCTTGATAATCCACCTTAGGATCCTCTTCAAATGAGTGCTTCAAAGCCTTGGGATACACCTTGCACAACTCCTTCCAATGATCGTGATAATACTTATCTCCTCCATGGTGGAGAATAGTTATATCTCTTGTGAGAGGAGTGTGCATAAATAGCCCAAGACCCACATCTTGTATAGTTAATGCATCGACCATAAATGCTGCACTATTTATCTCAAACAACTCACTAATTGAAATAGGGAAGATTGGAGTACCAAGAGGATCATCCTTTCTCATGTATCCTGTAACACATGAATTTAATGGACCTTTTTCAATGTCCCGGGGCTGTAAAACAAGAAATCCAAGTATCGTTAGAGATATACAGCAACGAAGCCCATGGAATCAATGTTACACCATGTCCCTGCTACTAATGCTATCAAATCAAAATCGAAATGTATTTACAAGTATAATCTCTACCCCTAACATGCCTATTTGTAAGAATGGTCCTAGGGCCATTCTATACCCCCTTTCATGTCCATTTTGTGAAATGGGCTTATTGCCATTCTATACCTCCTTCTGCCAATAGGTAAATGTTAGAATTTCCCAGGGACATATTGGAAAGCATAATGAGGTTTAGCATGGCTCTAGGGCCATTCTACTATGCAAAATATGCTAGAAAGAATGCTCCTAGGGCTATTCTAAACCACATTATGGATGGTATAATAGCCATAATGCCATTGTTTAGCACATTGTGCATTGCAAAATAGCCCAGCTACTAGGACCATTTTGTAACCTTATATCAACTATTGGTGCAAGTTAGAATGGTCCATTGGGTATATTCTAAAGCTTATTCTACATAAAAGAATGGCCCTAGGGCCATTTTATAGCTCGTAGTGCATGTTGGAATGGTCCAAAGGCCATTATCCACCCTCTAATGCTAATATGGGAATGTAAGAACGCACCAATATTAGAATTTCCCAACTCTTGGTCAATATTAGAATGGTCCAAGGGCCATTCTCTCCAAGCTTTGCCATAAAATATCATGATTGTGCATGTTAGAATGGCCCTAGGGCTCTTCTTACAAGAACAAAGTTCTTTAGAATAGGCCCTAGGGCCATTCTCTACCCACTTGTGCCAACTATTGGTGAATATCAAAATGCATAAAATATTAAGATTATGCATGATAGAGTGTCCCTAGGGCCATTGTTTGCAAGCACAATGTGTTTTAGCCAGTGCCATTTCTAAGGCACATTATGAATGGTAGAATGGCCATTCTCTAACCTATTGTGCCAATTGCTGGTGAATTTTAGAATGGGCATAGGGCCAGGGCATAGGGCCAATCACTAGATGTGCATGCATAAAACATCAAGATTGTGCATGGTAGAATTTGAAATGGTCATAGGGCCATTCAATCCATGTACACGTATAAAATATCAAGATTTTGCATGGTAAAATGGACCATGCATAATGTTCTTTGAAAGAATGGCCTTAGGGCCATTCTCTACTCTCTTGTGCTAGCTTCTAATGAATATTAGAATGGTCTTGCATGTGCTTGCATAAAATATCAAGATTGTGCATGGTAGAAAGGCTCTAGAGGGCTATTATAGCAAGCACAATGTGTTTTAGAATGGCCCTAGAGGGCTATTATAAAGGCTCTAGAGGGCTATTATAGCAAGCACAATGTGTTTTAGAATGGCCCTAGAGCCATTTTAACATCCATAAGTTCCTTGAAATAATTACCCCATAAGGTATTGCAAAGCACATCATCGATGATAGAATGTTTCAAGGGTCATTCTACACCACTTGTGCCAACTATTAGTGCATGTTAAAGTGGCCATAGGGCCATTATCTACCCGTGCATGCACAAAATATCAAGATTGTGTATGGTAGAATGGCCCTAGGTCCATTCTACACCTCTTGTGCCAACTCTTAGTGAACATTGTGTGCTTTAGAATGGCCCTAGGAAAATTGTTTCAAGCACATTGTGCATGGTAGAATGGCCCTAGGGCCATTCTAAAGCACATTGTGCTTGCAAGAATGGACTTAGAAGCATTCTCTACCCCCCTCTGCCAAATTATGGTGAGTATTAGAATGGACCTAAGGCTATTCTCTACCCGTTCATGCGTCAAATACCAAGAGTGTGCATGGTAGGGTCATTATTGTTGCAAGCACAATATGATGTATCATGGACCTACAACAATTCTATTATGCATAATATGTTATAAGTAATGGCCCTAGGGCCATTCTATGTTGAGATATCAAGATCAACTAGTGCTACAAATGGGCATTGATGACCTTCCTAGTAGGTAATAACTTCCACACTTATGCCATTGAGATGGTTAGTGAGATTATGGTTCATATGCCACTAGTGGATGACAAACTATGGTGAAAGCCACTTTGGAGTACTATAGCTATGGCATAGTTATAGTGCCAGCTCATATAGTCAAGTTCACACTATGGACCGTCGACCATTTGTATGTTACTGCAGGAGAGTGTTGTCCCTTTTGTATATACTCTTATCTTTTAGTTATATGGTTGTAGAGAAGAGAAGAAGATAGATGAAAATTTAGCCATGCATCTCTCTCTTGTTTCTTGCACTCTCTTGTGCGTGTGTTTGCTTGCAAGGAACTCAAGCTCTCCCTCTCCCCCTCATTCTCTTTACGGTATCAAAGCTCCGGTTTGTGTCAAATCTAAGGACGCAAGCAAGAGGCAAGAACAATCTTAAAAAGAAGGAAGCGACACACGGGTAAGAGCATCATCATATCTTTCCCTTCGTGTTTAGGTACAACACTCTTCGGTAGCTTGCTGAGAGCTACACATCTCCAATTGAGGAGCTATCTTTACATGCTTGGAGGTGCTTATGTAGTACCCAATACTTTGTACTAGTTTTTTGTGGGCTAGATTCACATTGTAGGCGTGTTTTGGTCTCCGTTCAGTCATTGCAAGATATTTTCAATAGTTTTGGGGGTTCTGGTGGAGAACTGCCTCTGGTCGAAAACTGGTTATTGCAATGCATTTTGGGAGTGTAGACAATGTTTGCACATATACTGTTAATATTAGGTATATGTGCATGTACTCTGGTTAGATATGTTGACATATAGGTTGTGTTGAAGTACTCTTTATAGCAATCAAAAGATACTATTGTGTTGAAGTACTGTCAAAAGATACTATTGTGTTACAGGTTACATACGAAAATTGTATGTTTGGAGGTTTTTGATTGTTTCAAAAAAAATGTCTGATAGACTCAATTAAATTGTTAGTGAGAAGATGTACAAGAATAAATTCCATGCCTAGAATTTGATAATGACCAATGTCCTGATGGGTGAAGGATTTTGAGACTATGTCAAAGGAGATAATGAGGAGCATCCAGAGTTGTCTGAAGAGAATGCCACTCTAGCGCATATAAAGGCATTTAGGAACTAGAATCATGGTGCAAGGAAAGTCATGTATTTGCTTTCAATCATTGTCACAGACATAATGATAGGACATGTATATGATGCCAACACTTCAGCATAGTTACATGGCAAAACTTGGTGCAGATGTTCCAAACCAATACAAAGGCAAGGAAATTGTAGCTAAAACAAGAGCTACATACAGTGGAAAAGAAAAGCATGTCTATCAATGAGTATGCTTTAAATATCAAGGGAATTGTTAAATCCCTTGGGTCTCTCAATGTATTGGTGGAATATTATGATTTGATGAGTGTTGGTTTAAATGGGCTTGGCGAAGAGTACAAGCCATTCAAGACCACCATTGTAATTATAGAAAATATTCCCAACTTTCGAGACTTGGTGTCTATGTTGATCATAGAAGAAACGTATCTAGGTGAGAACTCTTCTTCACAAAGTAAGAACACATTCAAACATGTCTTCTACTCTGATTCAGGTAGAGGTAGAGGTAGAGGTCATGGTTAAGGCCAACGTGGTGGCCAACAAGGAAAACATAATTTTGGTCACAACAATAGTCCAATGATTCACAATAGCAACAATAGTCCAATGATTCACAATAGCAACAATCATACACAGGTGGAAGAGGAAAATCTAGAGGCAAGAGGAGCCAAATAGGCCAAGGTGGTTGCCAAATATATAAGAGTGTAAATAGCATACAGTACTATTATTGTGCCAAACAAGGGCACATGGCACATGACATTAAAATTGGAAAGTTACAAGCAAGGCAACTATACATCATCTAGTAAATAGGGTGGTGATGAGGGAAGTGAGAAACTATTTGTGATGTAGTATATGCTCAGTTCTACAATAAGAGATGTGTCAAGATCTCAAGATATATAGTATGTAAATTTTGGCACCTCTATGACGAGTCATGGTGAGTGGTTTAGAGACATGTAGAAAATGGAAAAACTAGGTTAACATATGTAGAAACATGTGATGATAATACGCATCCCATTACACATGTTGGTAAAGTGCCATTGTCTATGCTGCAGGATGGCAAAATGAACTACTTGGTAGATGTACTTCATGTTCTATATGTTACAAAGATCCTGGTTTCTATTGGACAGATGGTTAAGTAGGTTCTCCAAGTGAGGTTTAATCCTCAAGGATGTTTTGTTGAAGACTTTAAAAATCAGTGTTGCTTGGTTATAAAGGGTAACATAAATGGTCGGATGTTTACTTTGGATGTGAGCATGCATGAGGTAAAGTCAGCCAGATTTACACATGGAACGTGTGTCATTACATATATTAACATATGGAACAAGTACATTAGTCATGTTAATATACAATGACTGAAGTCTATGAAGGCCAAAAATATTCTTTTGCAAGATTGTCAAAGTTTAAGGTTGATGTTATGCATAACGTATATGAAGCATGCTAGCTTGGTAAGCATGCCAAACATGCTAACCCACATGAAAATCATGTCAATGCAAGGCCATTAGATATTATACATTCAAATGTATAGGGACCGGCCAAGACTACAATGATTACAGGTTGTAGGTATTATGTTACATTCATTGATAGACCAGGTTTATGTCATGAACGAGAAAAGTGATGTTTGGTCACTTTTAGAGATTTAAAGCCTTGTTCGAGAGAAGATAAAATGCATGCAAATAAAATTCTTGAGATGAGATGGTGGGGGAGAATATTTCTCCAATGAGTTTAGTGATTTCTTGAGAAAGTAGGGAATCAAGAGACAATTTACATGTAGGTACACTCCGCTTAACAGAATGGTGTTGCAAAAACAAAAAATAGGCACATTGAAGAAGTGGCATGTGCCTTGATGCCTGAAAAGAATATGCCACATTATTTTTTGCCATAAGTAATAAGTGTTCTGTACATTACGAATAGGACCCCACTACAGTCATTCATGGTATGACACTTGAACAAAACTTTATAGGCATAAGACCAGATGTGTCTCACTTGAAAGTGTTTGGGTGTATTTCATATGTGCATATTCTTGATAAAGTAAGAACAAAGTTGAATCTAAAGGAAAAGAAACTCATCTTTATTGGTTATCCTATGGAGAAGAAAGGTTATAGATGTAGGTTATAGATGTTATAACCCCACTACTTGTGAGATGTGAGTAAGAAACGATGTTATCTTTAACAAGATGAGTAGCTAGTATGAATCGGTGATGAAGGAAATAGAAGATGCAGATGTAAGAAGTGCTGATGTTGCACCACATCTAGAGCAGCAATCACATGTACTTAGTGGACCTCGAGAGACCTCTAGCAGTGGATCTAATGTTAGTCCATGGTCACACAAGTTGAGGACAGATGTAGATACACATGTATCATGGAAAGGGAAAGAAAAGATAGATCAACATTTTGTGCCCCTGACTTATCACCAGGTCACTCATACGTGGATGGTGTCTCTAGTGGCTATGAGTAGATCTTTGATGAGAAGCTTAGAATTCCGTATGTGGTTACTCTTAGTGTAAGGACAACAAGGGTTGTTTTAAGGACACCTTGGAATAATTCAGGTATATGTAGGTCTACGGGGCTTAGGTACCCTGTTGAGAGGTTTATATATGATGGATAAAAGCCCATCACTGTGCTTACATGTTTAAAGAAATACAAGAGATATAGCCAACTTGCTTTAAGCGGACACTTGGAAATAGGAAATGGGAAGACGCCATGAATGAGGAGATGGTAGCATTAGATACAGATGAAACAAGGGAGTCAGTGCCTTTGCCCCCAAGGAGAAGAAGGTAATTAGATGTAAGTGGCTGTATAAAGAAAGTCAAGCATAACATTGTGATGGTTCAGTGATTAGTTTGCTAAGAGCTATGCGTAGACTTCTGGCATTAACTATGAGGAGACATTCAACTTGGTTGCAAGAATGGAAACCGTGGGAGCTGTTATTGCTATGAATGTACTAAAGAGTTGGTATTTACATCATCAAATGTATGTAAAGAATGCCTTATTGCATGGTGATTTGTATAAAGAAAGTCAAGCATAACATTGTGATGGTTCAGTGATTAGTTTGCTAAGAGCTATGCGTAGACTTCTGGCATTAACTATGAGGAGACATTCAACTTGGTTGCAAGAATGGAAACCGTGGGAGCTGTTATTGCTATGAATGTACTAAGAGTTGTTATTTACATCATCAAATGTATGTAAAGAATGCCTTATTGCATGGTGATTTGTAAGAAGAAGTATACATGATGCAGCCATCAGATTATGAGAGTGGTGCACACCTAAATTTTATGTGCAGGCTATGCAAAGCCTTGAACTATTTGAAGCAGGCACCCAGAGCATGGTCAAATAAGATCAGGGAGTATCTTGTTACCATTGGATTTCAAATATCCAATGAAAAATTCACTTAAAGTAAAAATGATATATAGAGGGATCATGCTATTAGTCATCTAATATGTGGATAACTTGATTATCACTATCACTAGTGATAGTGATGCTGACTAATTACATGATGTCAAGAGGCTTCTGAAGTAGAAGTTTGAGATGGAGTTGGGTGAGCTACGGTATTTCTTAGACATAGAGATGGTGAGATCACCTCATCGCATTTTGTTATTGCAGAGGCAGTATGGCTTGGACATGCTATCGAATTATGGTATAACAGGATTTAAGCCTATTTCAATGCCATTGGAGTAGAACACAAAGCTTTCCACAAATACATGTGAGCTTTTGGAGCACCCCATAACATACAATTGCATAGTGGGTAGCTTGATCTACATTTACTACATTGGAGTAGAACACAAAGCTTTCCACAAATACATGTGAGCTTTTGGAGCACCCCATAACATACAATTGCATAGTGGGTAGCTTGATCTACAATTGCATAGTGGGTAGCTTGATCTACATAGTGGGTAGCTTGATCTACATTTACTATGTAGCTTGATCTACATAGTGGGTAGCTTGATCTACATTTACTAGGCCAGACTTGAGCTATACTATTGGACTTGTGAGTCAGGTTATGTAGGCCCCTAGTAAGCCACACTTCGATGTAGCTAGACTAATTCTAAGGTACATAATGTCCATAGTTGATTATGTACTTTTCTATGAGGCTGGTACAGAGATACAACTACATGGGTACATAAGTGTTGATTGGGTTGGTAGTGTTGCGAATAGCCCTAGGTCTTGTTCATATTTGATGCCAATAAAGAAGATTGGGAAAAAAGGGAGGGAATGCATTGACCAAACAAGAGGTGGTAATGAAAAGCTCTAGGATTATGATTATTAGATCATAGATGGGCAACATTCCATCTATGCTAGTCGGACTCGACTACCTTAAAAAATGTGCTATTTGAGGGATATTTGTGCACTTCGAAAGGCCCATACTGTTGTTGATGCACCCTCACTATGTGGCTATCTTAAGGACAAATTTGGAGGCCCAAGGAGTGTTTAAACAACAAGCCTATAGTGATATACTCAGACACTTGAGGGCCCAATGGGATTATGATTCAAGGTTGGTACCTGGACTTGTAAAGGGACATGCGTCTGGGTTGTAAGTAATTATTTCTTATGTTTTATAGCTTATTTAAATTCTTTAATAAGTTAAAATTTGGATATTCTTTTTGCATTTTTTTTATTTTTTTATTTATATTTGTAGAAACTCATTGCGAGTGTATAAACATTGATGGGTGCCTACTTTGCAAACAAGTAGTCACACAAGACTCCCTGCTTTACAAACAAGCAGCCACACATGATTTCTTGTTCACACAAGATCTTTGCTACTTGCCTAGAATTTATAGAAGGTGTTGAAAAAGGATCAATTCAAGGAAGAAATCCCAATCTTTATTAATTTATATGCTTCTGAAGGCAAGAAGATAAGGAAGTGAAGATCATCCACTTCGAACTAAAATTGGGAACAATCTTGATTTCCAAGGGTACTTCTATAAGGACAAGATTGACATGGTGGACCATGTAATTCTAATGTAGGATAAAGTCATGCAAGAGAACTAGTCATCAAATTTGGTAAATTGGTGGATGGTTCAAAGAAGTGTAACAATTGGGAAGAGTTGACTCCTTATAATGTCAATGGTAATGTCAATCATGTGCTGCAAAATGGAAGTGTGAACAATGGATAAAGGCTAAGTTTCAAATTGGAAAGGTTGTCCCATAATTTTCATTGGATGTAAAAAACTACATTCAATGGATTATCATTGTCTATAAAATAAGTGTTGACTTGTTTTGAGTGCCCCATTCTCTAAGGGATCTTGAGTGTCACATAGTTGTTCTTTTCCCACTATTGACAATGCCACCATGGCTTGAAGGGATGGCCGACAAGAGTTGTGTGTAGTGTTAAAGGTTACCTCATGTGATGGATAGGCTTTGGATGTTTATATGTTTGGAGTGCCCCATTCTCTAAGGGATCTTGAGTGTACATAGTTGTTCTATTCCCACTACTGACAATGCCACCATGGCTTGAAGGGATGGCCGACACGATGAGGTGAGATTTTTGTGTAGTGTTAAAGGATACTTGAGGTGATGAACAGGCTTCGGATGTTAATAGATTTAGAGTGCCCAATTCTGTATAGGATCTTGAGTGTCGCACTTGTTCTTTTCCCACTACTAACGATGCAAACATTGCCATAATCTATCCACTTTTAAGGATGATGATCTCTCTCATTGTACCTGGAGGGGTCCCATAAAACTTGCATGACATAGGTTTATATCCAATAAGAAACTCTACTTCAAATGGATTGGAAATTGTTTATTACAGCAATGATGTTTGGATGGGGAAGGCATGAGGGTGTGGCCTTATGAGGTCCACATTGTGATGGGGCTTTTTGTGCCCTATGCAAACATGATGAATAGGTAGTTGAAATGTACATATGTTGGCTAGAATAAGCCTTTGTTGGAAAATATGGTCACTGTAATTTGAAATCAAATAGCCAAAGCATGTGTGTACGCCATACACCTGCAAAAAGACAAAGTTATTCACCCAAAATCAATCATGGGTTAGTAGCAAGTAGTCGAGGTCAGTCAGAGGAGGTCAACTGTTGCTGCTAAGGTGTTAGGATTGAAGATTAGAGTTGTGGTGAGTCAAATCTTACCTAGAAGGAGACTTTGGTGGTTTAGCTGATTTGGACTAACTAAGTGAGTTTAGGTGTGTGATTGGATCATCAACAGAGATTCAGAGGATAGTTGAAGAGGTGCTGACTGTCTTGAGCTATGCTTTTTGAGTGAGTTGGATGCTATAGAGGCCAGATTCATATTCTTTTTTATTTTCCCATGTTTGATTCCCCCATCGAGGAGTAGAAAGTTGTTTTATAGGGATTTAACTAATAGGTTAGAGACCCTGTCATATCGCATCATTTTGGGAAGACCCTGACTGATTGCTATGAAGTCAAGATATGACTCGTATAGGGGCGTATTGACTTGTTTGTTGATAGGCCTAAAATAGAAGAGTATAAGGTATGATTTGAAGACAAACAAGATTTTAGAGCGTGGAGAGAAGTTGTAAAAGGATATAGGGGCTGATTTAACCTCTTTTGACGGCTACAATGCTTATTGTACAGGATCCTTGGATGAAGCTAATGATGACATAGAATTGGATCAAATCTTGTTGGAGTTGGAGGTGGATATGTGTGGGGTACATATACATGAGGTTAAAGGGGCTAATCTGGCTAGTCATATGGCTGAACAAGATTGTGTGCAAGATATCAAGCCCAATGTACCAAAAGTTGGATTGATGGAGATGCTTGTTGTGCTAGTAACTTGACTAGTGGAGAAAAAGAGGAGTATGGGAATTTACTTGACCAGTATCCAAAGCTTTTGCCAAAGATTACAATTAAATAAAGGGAGTTTCAAGTGTGGTTAATGAGATAAAGCTGAAAGAAGGTGTGAAGCTAGTGTCTTAGAAGCTAAGGAGGCTAGGTGTTATTCACAGACAGGTTTTGGAGGTGGAAGTCTCTAAATTATTATAAGCTAGTTTTATATACCTTGTTGATGATGCAGAGTGGATTTCCTCTGTAGTCATTGTGCCTAATAAGGGTAATAGATGGAGAGTTTATGTAGATTACAAACCTCTTTATGTAGCCACAAAGAGACATCGCTATCCTCTCCCACTTCAAGATGAGATACTAGACCGAGTTGTAGGGCATGAGATATATTCAGTAGTGGATATTTTCAGATGAGAATAGCCCCAAAAGATCAAA
Source organism: Cibotium barometz (assembly GCF_041138505.1). Taxonomy (NCBI): domain Eukaryota; kingdom Viridiplantae; phylum Streptophyta; class Polypodiopsida; order Cyatheales; family Cibotiaceae; genus Cibotium; species Cibotium barometz. Next base: position 21,251,444 of record NC_141075.1, on the reverse strand, counting down.
AGAAGACCAGTTGTATTACCCCTTGGGGGGTATTTTGGGGGGTATTTTGTTACAGGGTTATGCCCTGTAAATGATTTTCATCATAAATGATTTTTATGCATAAATGGATGTATAAAAGAAATTCTTTTATATTAAAAGAGTGTTTTTCATCATAAATGATTTGTATGCATAAAAGATATTTTTATATTAAAAGTGTGATTTTCATCATAAATGTTTTTTATGCATAAACATATGCATAAAATATTTTTTTCTTATATTAAAAGTGTGATTTTCATCATAAATGATTTTTATGCATAAATGGATGCATAAAAGAAATTCTTTTATATTAAAAGAGTGATTTTTATCATAAATGATTTGTATGCATAAATAAATGCATAAAAGATATTTTTTTATATTAAAAGTGTGATTTTCATCATAAATGATTTTTATGCATAAATGGATGCATAAAAGAAATTCTTTTATATTAAAAGAGTGATTTTCATCATAAATGATTTGTATGCATAAACCTATGCATACAAGATAAATTTTTATATTAAAAGTGTGATTTTAATCATAAATGCATAAATGGATGCATAAAAGAAATTCTTTTATATTAAAAGAGTGATTTTCATCATAAATGATTTGTATGCATAAAAGATATTTTTTTATACTAAAAGTGTGATTTTCATCATAAATGATTTTTATGCATAAACATATGCATAAAAGATTTTTTTTATATTAAAAGTGTGATTTTTATCATAAATGATTTTTATGCATAAATGGATGCATAAAAGAAATTATTTTATATTAAAAGAGTGATTTTCATCATAAATGATTTGTATGCATAAACCTATGCATAAAAGATAATTTTTTAATATTAAAAGTGTGATTTTCATCATAAATGATTTTTATGCATAAATGGATGCATAAAAGAAATTCTTTTTTAGTAAAAGAGTGATTTTTCATCATAAATGATTTTTATGATGATAAAAGTGTGACTTTCATCAAAATTGGATTTCATGCATAAATAGATGCATATAGGAATTTTTATATTTAAATAAGGGTTCTCTTTAATCCTCTGTTTGATTTTCGCAAAAAATTGGAAAAATGAATAAGTAGATAATCCGTGATGATAGAAAATTCTACCGTTCATATTCACTAAGATGGTAATGAGAAAATTTAAATAAACTATCGAAGTCGGAGATCGAGATAAATAATTATTTTATTTCTCATGGGAATTCATGTTTAGTTTAGAAATCTGTAAGCAAATATTCAATGAACGAAATTTAGAAAAAGAGAACCTAATTCCTTCGTCAGTTTCGATTCAATGACGATGTGCCCAGTTCAGGAAAAATGCACTCAAATCACCCACCAAATCTGAAACTAAGTTGAGACCTTTGATTTTGATCTGAGAATCAAGATTACAAAATTCGAGGAATTCTGCTTGGGAATCCAAAGCTGTGATCTAGAAGTATTGGGATACGAAATTAAGATATAACCATTGTATTCAAAAATAAAATTAAAACTGAAAACTTGCATAGAAACCCTGTTTTCTTAAAGGACTGTCTTACGCCAGAATGTTGGAGGGAGCATTTGGCATATGTGTTTATCCAAGGGAAGTTCGGTTGCAACAGCTGGTGGGGAGTGTTCAAGGGACAGTTCACGCGGTAAAAACCTGCCCAGGTCTTGACCAGCCTGGGTATGGTGAAAAATGGTGTGCTTCCGGTACGATGGGCGACGAAGCGATCCCTGAGTGAAGTACCAAGACACCTAAGGAGGATCCTGGAGGGTTCTGACCAAGCGATGCACGGGCTCGCGGTACTTAGGACACCCATGCGTATGTCGTGGAAGATATATATGAATGTTGACGAAATGATTATTGTAATCTATTACTAGATCTCGTTGCTGACCAGCTGGTCCCAACGGAGAGTTCAGAGTGGTACTCTTTTTGTGAAACAAGGGTTTGAATGGAAATTTTGAGTTATGAAATCTGTGACCATATTTGTTTTATCAATGGATTATTTTTATATTAAAGTTTTAAAGAGGAGTGTGTGCGTACCTGTTTTCTAAAGCTAAAGTTAAGAAATGAATTCAATTATGGGTGGATGAGTACTTGTTTGGTTCTACCGATTCTAGTGGTAGGGTGGTGGCTAACCCATGGGCCGGATGGGGTTAGGCTGGAAGCAGTGGAGTTTTAATAATCAAACTGAAAAATCTTAGGATTACGCTAGGATTCGAGTAGTTAGTTAATTCCTTGATAAATTTCTCAATTGAGTGGATCAACGGCGGTTGTGCCTGATCTTGATTAGGAAAAAAGCGTTGAATTGCTCAGATGATCAAATTATATCAGCGATAGTTTCCTTCTATCTGGTTTAT